>NC_029520.1:53150928-53168529 GCF_001577835.2 Coturnix japonica | reverse complement strand
GGGCTGGAATTCCCAGGTTTGCTCAGTCTTTGGGATCTTTCAAAAGTAACGAGGGGAACAAGTCAAGTGAGAGCAGCTGAATGTTCTCCCTGCATGGGATGGTCGTCCTTTCTGTGGGTTTTGCAAAGTGATAAAAATCAGCCTTAAAACTTAAGAATAGAGGAAAGTAAAGCTGGAGTGAGCTCCAAGCTGGGCCTGGGCCTGAGCTCCAGCAGAGGTCTGGCTTTTTCTTTGCAAGAGGCAGAAAGCACTGGTGGGACAGGGCAGCTCTGAAGCATTCAAAGAAATATCAGACATCTCAGTGTGGCAATAAAAGCAGTTCCCTTCACCACTGGAGCAGCTGTGCTTGTTTCCATCGGCTGAGCTTGGGCTCTTTAGTGAGGAGCTGCTTTGGAAAATGTAATCCCTTGGAGCTGTTTGTTCAGTGCCTTTCCTTTAATGGACCAGCTTAGGCAGTTGAAAGGCAGGGGTAGGAGGGAATCGATCTTAGCATCCCCTGCTGTAATTCATGTCATTACAACTTCCCTGACATATGACTTTATTTACTTATTTACGGCTTTAGGCTTGTTTCTGCTCAAGCACAGATCTGGTGAGACAAGGGGGTTTGTTTTGCTTTTGATTTTTTCTTTTCCCAAAGCAGGTTGTTTGCAAACTCTGGAGCCCAAAAGGTGCAGCCGCTCTAAGAATACAACAGGATACAAGAACTGGTTTGGGGAGGTCTCTCTCTGCCCAAGTCCAGAGGCATCTCCCACAGTGCTGCCATGAGCTGGCCTAATTTCTAGAGGCGCTGAATACTGGATGTTAGGAAACATTTATTCTCTGCAAGAGTGGTGCTGCAGTGGCACTGCTGGGCTCACCATCCCAGAGGTGCTCCAGAGCCTGTGATCCAGAGATGGGGATGTGGTGCTGAGGGACATGGGCATGGGGGAGTGGGCTGGGTAGGGCTGGGGATCTCAGAGGGCTTTTCCAACTGGAATGATTCTGTGATGCCGTCACACACAGTGCCTGCTGGTGAGTCCTGAGCACACCAAACGTGGAAGCAGAGCAGATGTTAGCAGCTGGGATTGTATCAGGAATACTTCTGGGCTACTCTGTGATCACTGGGTTAGAATGAGAGCAGTAACTGCAAGCAGAGCTGGGCACCAGGGGTCCAGCACCTGCCAGCTCCTGGGCTTCTCACCACCAGCAAACACGACCTGAGTCACATCAAGATCTGTACATGCACAACTCACCTTTTTCCTCTGGCTGTTCTTTGCAGGCTGACATTCCCAAGGAATCACAGAGGTTGAAGAAGACCTCTAAGATCCCCACCCCGCCGTGCCCACTGCCCATGTCCCTCTGTGCCCCATCTCCATGGCCCTGGAGCACCTCCAGGGATGGTGACACCTCCACTCCTGTGCAGCTGTGCCACTGCAGCACCGCTCTTTTGGAAGAAATGCTTCCTAAGACCCAGCCTGAAATACCCAACAAGCGGTTCTTAGCTCAGAGGAGATGAGCAGCCTTGCTGCTCAGGTGCAGACCCTCCTGGAAGGTTCCCACAGAGAACTGCCCCAATACGGCTGGGATTGGACCACGGGGAGGAACCTGAGCCAGGCTCCCACCGCCATGAGATGTGCTGCAGGGTGAGGGCACAGACATAACGTTCTCTATTTTTGATCTGCTGGATCTTTAAAACGTACAATCTTGTATCTACCACTGAATTAAGCAGTGTTTGCTTTTCAAACCTTCCACATTTGTATTTTTAGCTCCATTTTGGCATTTGCTTTTTTTGGTTGGAATATATAACACACTCAGTTATTTAGCGTGCCTGGACCGAGTTCAGCCTGTGTGTAACTCCACGGGCTCGAGCAGAAGCTACGTTCAAGGTGAATTACTCTCTATGGGCCTAAGGAAATACAGCTTCTGTAGAAACGCATTTCAGCTCCCTCAGTAAATGCTACACTATTTCCATCCATGGTTATTCCGCTGTGGTTTGGGTTATGTATTTACATTTTACGGAATAAATACTACAGCTTTCCCCATGACTAACAGTTCTTAGTAACCAAGAAGCTACTCAAATACACCACTGCCTCCTACAAGAGCCTAAACCACAGCGCTCTCCACGGGCTTGCTGTCCCCAGCTGGCCACCTCCTCGTGCAGAGCCATGGTTAACCAGCATTACATAAGTCACTTTTTGGATCCCTCTTATCACAGAATCACAGAATGGCCTGGGTTGCAAAGGCCCACAGTGCTCATCCAGCTCCGGCCGGCTCGGCCGGCCGCCGCCCCCGCCAACCACCGACCGGCCCAGGCCCCGCGGGCCACGGACGACGCCCGGAGACCACACGACCAGCCTGCCGACCCGCGCTCGGTTTCTCCTTCCATGGGAGACGGGGAGGCGGCGGAAATTAGAGATGTGCGGTGCCCGGGCCGGGTTAGAGGATCCCCGTGAGGAGCTGAGCTTCGGGTGGGCGGCACCATGCGGTGCTTCCACCCTCGACTCTCCGTGTCCTCCCCCCGCATCTTGTGGCGCGCGGCCAAGTGCAAGATCCACCCCCGGATAGCGGTACCCCAAAAGTAGGGCACTTGCGTTGCGACTCACCACATGCAATTCGGGCGTTTTCCCTCCTACCCCTCTCCGCATTTTGAAATTAATAAGCTCATCTCAACTTCGGGACGGTTTCCTGACCCCACGAGGGTGTGTGTCCGTGAAAATGGTACCCAAAGCAGAGACACCCGGAGCCGAATCCTTCCTCTCCTCTGAACCTATGTGTTGAAGCAGACGTACAAGCGGTCTCATGGGCCCCACCAGCAACATGGGCCAAAGGTAAGGAGACAATGATGGGTGCGGACAGATATTGCGCGGCTGAGTATGAAGTAGAGCTCCGTTGTTGTTGAAGCGATAGGAGCCTGTTTCCGTATTATGAGCTTCTGAAGAGGTTGTGGGCGCATGCATGTGGTATGCCCGTGAGCCACTCCATTGGGAGCAACTGTGGGAGGTGGGGGACTGGAGGCCGAGGCGCGGGAAGGCTCGCTAGAGAGGCGTTTGAGACCTGGTAGCTGAATAGAGGTGAGGTGTGCGTGGCAAAGCAGATCTCTAGGTGCATGATTGAGAACAATCTCGACGTAGATTAGAAAGAAAGAGAAGACTACCTGACGCGTAGTGTGGTCAGATATCACCCAACCTAGGCCTAGGAAACCGCATAGCCATCTGGGCAGGAACAAGAGCCACCCAAGCGCACCAAGATAGAAAAGTTAGTAGATTCAAAGGGAAGCTGAAAGCGACACGGTTGAGAAATTTTCGGGTATTCAGGCCTGAGAGAGATTTTGGGAGACGGACATAAAAGAATACCCCAGTAAATTTCACCTTCTAGAGCAGTTTGCAAAGTACGAGCACGGCATCCGCGTATGTATCAGGACCCGAGCCCCACACAAGTTGTCCAATCACCCACCACTAGCGTACCTGGGACTTGTCGCCTCCACGCACCTTGGCAACCGATCTGTCTCCTCTACTGGTGTGCAGGATTTCCCCTAGCACTTGGCTCTGAGATGCAAATCTTTATCAGGCATCCTCCCAGGGATGGTGACGCCCCCAAGCACTGCATTGGCGGCTATACAGACTATGTAGCGGAACACGACAACCAATTGCTTCTCCTCTCAAAGCAAGAAATGTCTCTCCTACCATATCCACCCTTTAAGCTTCCCGCTTGTGGCACCGTAATGGCAACAAGTTCACAGATGAGCACTCTGAGAAGCAGGCACTACAGAACTGTTTATACCGCCCACCAAGGCATCCGAACGCTGACCATGGCCAGCACACGGGGGGTACCTTCCTTGCGCGAGCGTGCCTGCCTGACACACAGGCGTCACACAAGCACACACCCCACTATCCTTCACATTAAATTAGTACACTTTGTTCCAGCTCAGGCCCCTGACCCAACCGCCCAATACCACGCAAACAGGCTTGCGTGGAGCACTGTCACCTGAATTTAATAGGCGAGAGCGCCTACGGACAGCATATAGTGAATAAGGCAGTGAGCTTTCGAACACTGTAATAGCAAGACATAGATAACATGAGAGAGTGTGAGAGTTGCCTCCTCGACTCACACACTCACGCACCCGATGGTTTAAAACAAATATCAATGCACTGTTTAGTCAGAGTGCACTGTTTGAGAGCTCAATGAACTATACATCCATCTACCTGAGCACACCTCGAGAAATGATACATACATATATCACCGCGATCACAACGCCATACGTAACCAGATTGCGTAAATGTTGCACTCGCGTTTAATACTTCATTGTAGATCCTTTTCTGGAAGGCCAACAGAGCGAGCTAATTATATGGGGGAGGTTGGAAATAGACTATTGTGTCTGTGTTCAGCCACATAACTTGTATGTATTAATTACAAAAATGTGAGAATATATATGAAAACAGTACATTGCACTTGTCGAAGAAAATTTGCTCCTCTTGCACATAGATAAAACAAAGCAGTACCCCGTGCTGCCTCCCGAAAAGTCGGCTTGTATATAGACAACTTTGACTCCCATAAAACAGAGCACATCTGCGCTGTTGCGTCACTAGAGAATCCCACGACGAGGCCTCCTCACTGCGTGGGCTACATTTTAGGACTGTATGAGTGTCAGTCTCTTTTTCCCTTTGAAGGGATTTTCTGTAGTTATGTCAGGGAAGGGTCTCGCTGAGAGTCATTTACCATAGCTGTTTTCACAATTTATAGCTAGATTCACCGTTCTAACTAGGTCATTCATCAAGAGCTTCATTGAATATGAAGATGAGTGAGTAGCGCCTGGTGTCCGAACACGAGGACGGCAGGTGTTCTAGTAGCAATGCGCCTCGCCACTCGCCATGGCCAAAGGCATTCACCGCCCAACTTGGAGTGTGTGAGCATGAAAATTCCTGTTGGAGCATCCCTGTGGGACCTTCTTCAGGGTGGAATATGTGCTAGGCAAACTCGTCAAGAGACTTCTTAGAGTGATCTAACAGCCATGCACCTTTGCGAGCTCAAATTATTGCTAGAGAGGATCGCGCGCCGCGCCGGGCCATGGCTTTATTGGACGCACACCGGAAGCTGAAAAACTCAGCTACTGGAAACCACAAGAACTCCACCTCTCTCCCAAGCCACGTAGGAGGATGTGCAGGAGTCTGTGGATGGTCACGCTGCCTGTGTTGGGCCCCTATGTGTGCGAGGCTCAAACACAGGCAAGAGGCCAGTCTAGAGATGAGAATGTTAATCTCTAGTGAATAAAGAGGGAAATCCTCGATATAAAATTTGGACTTAGTTATAGTTTTAATTGTCTATGCGGTACAATGATACCAGTGGCTCTCAAGGGCTGACTGTGTGCACAAACCACAACTCACCAAATTCTCAATGAACCTAAATTCTGTCAGGACTTGGGAACCTATTTTACAACGCATTTATCTAGGTAAACCGTCTTCTTCCTCTTCACTTGTGCCCAGAGGACAGCAAGGAGAATGGGTGGCTTCCAGCCATGAGCTGGGCTTTTCTAGCCCACCTATGTAAGGCACTGACGGTAGGCACAGCCCTCATGGCAGTGCAGATCTCAGAATACACTGCCAGATACATTTTCGCCATCTGCAACGGCATGGCAAGGGAGAAGCACCCGCAGAGCAGCAACTGTCAGCCCAGCCCAGTTCCCTCAGACCTACAGGCCGTGGGCCTGAGCCTCAGCACATGGTACATACCAGCAGCACAGCCAAACGATGTGAAGAGTGTTTTTCAGTGCACACTGTTTGCCGCCCATGGTTAAACCAAATGGCCTACCATAGCGCAAGGAAGAGCGTCGGCTAAGACGTCTGGCGGCGGAGCTCCAGCAAATGCCTGGCGTGGCACAATTTGGTGTCAAGCTGTAGGGTGCTCTTTTGTTAAGCGGCAAACACCCTTGTCAGGTCAAGGCAGTGGAGGCTTCACTTTCCGATTAGATTTTTGAGCTTTTACTTTATCAAACTGTAGTTCCATCCAGGAGGAATACGACTTGTATGTAATTTTAAAGCTACCGAGGAAAATACTGAAAGATCATCCCATAGAGGCCAAAGATATCCAACCCAAGGCAGCAAAGATCATCGACCATTGCGCATGGAAATCCTGTGCATTTACTGAGGGAAGCTTCGAAACGGTGCGCGTTCTATCACACCGCGCCCACGCTCAAGCGGTGAGGTGTGGTGGATGCCAGCACGCTCATAGACGAGTAAATTCCACACGCTCGCACTATGATAAACCGGTGAGCCTCCTTCTAGCCCCTAGGTGCCGCACAGGCGTCTCTATCAGTGGGCTTTACACCTACCACCAGTGCTGAACTAGAGCGTCCCAGGCACCCGCTAAAATCAACTGAGTGTGTTATATATTCAACCAAAAAAAGCAAAAATGCGCAATGGAAGCTAAAAATACAATGTGGAAGTTTGAAAAGCCATACACACTGCTTAATTCCCAGTGGTAAGATATCAAGATTGTACCGTTTTAAAGATCCAGCAGATAAAAAAGAGAACGATTATGTCCGCTGCCACTCAGGCGCCGCAGGGCGAAAAATCTTGCATGGCCGCGATGGGAAGGCCGATTGGGCCCTGCCAGTTTCCTCCGAGCCCGTGGTCCCAATCCAGCCGTATTGGGGCAGTTATCTCTAGTCGAGGTGATACACTTTCCAGGAGGAGTCATTGCAACCTGAGCAAGGTGGTCAAAGGCTGCCTATCATTGGCCTCTCTCCTAGTACTATAGAACCGCATTCGAGTGTGGGCTCACATTTTCAGGGGACAGTGGCGTCTTAGGAACGCATATCTCACACCACAATAAGCGGAGTGCTGGAGAGCACTGAGCTACCAAAGCGCTGCAAACAGGGCATGTGAGGTGTGCAACAGATTCTCGTGGCACCGCGTAGACACTTCTTCTAGACTGTCGCATGGGGACACTCCAGTGGTACATCTCTGAGGTGGAGGGCGACTATGGGCGAGTCTTGGAGCTACAATAAAGGGCACGGAGGCATGGGGAGAAAAGTGCGTGAGAGATCTATGCCATATACAGACACACATAGAGTGTGCTGTGATTCCCCACGTGTCTCTTGAACCGTCAGAGCTGCTTAGTAACTAGAAAACAGACCCAGACGGCAAAAAGGCTAGGAGCATTGTGCTGTGGCTATCAGTCAGAGTACACGTGGAAATAATGGTTGGATCTTGGCACAGCGAGTATCGATGCCTATCTAGATCTTTAGGTGCTGGTGCAATGATAGTCACCACAGGAATGGATCAGCTGCACCCGATGCTAATGACTAGGAGAGTTAGGTTACTCATTCTGCCATCTGGTGAGAGTGGATCGCCACCACAGCTCTGCTTGCCCAGTTACCTTTGCTTACATTGCATCATATCTCAAGTACCCACCTATCTCGCTGGATGCAAGACGTAAAGCACCACGATCAACAGTGTATGCTCACTGCCGCGATTACAACAAACTCATCGCGACACACAAGCGTGCTTCTCACGGAGCGTTCCCACGTCTTTCGCGAGGTATCGTAAGCGACAGCTATACTCTACACCACGCAGTGCACCGTGGTGTGGAAAACGTGAGCATCACTAGACATACAATGTCCAACGTTTGGAAAACGCTGCGACTATGAGAACCCCAGCCGTTAGGCCACATGCAGCTTAGATGGCCCATCATTGGCCCCGTGGGCGCATGAGCCCTATGTGGTGTTCCCTGAGCAGCACTGCCGCATAGCATTCTCCACGCTGTATCCCTTGATTTCACACACACAATACATGTAGAGCGAATTGCAACCAGGTATGTGCACTGCATGTAAGGTCATGCCCAGATGGTTCTTCCCACCGCCCAGTTGCCGACAACTAGTTCGAGAGCAAGCCTTCAGAAAATCTCTTGCTACGAAAAAATAAATACGTTTCCTTAAACTCTCCACGTATTACGAGGATCGAGCCTCTACGAGGAACTCCCAATTCACTGTTGATGCAGCGTTTCATGGCAAGCACTTGGGAAGGTGGGTTATATGGAATACCATCATCGAGCGGAATACTTAGGGCCAGAGCACGGAGCACCCTACCCCACCTAGTACCAGATTACTTCGGTCATTCGAAAGCTGTTTTCGATCAGTACACTTAGAGAGCGGCTGCACCTTTCGGCGCCTGCCTCATAAAAGTTTAGACGCTAAATCCAAGGCTTTATGGCTATGGGAGACCAAAGATCAAGATCCGAGCACAGCCAAGGCCGAACACCAGCCAGCTAATGTTAGTTCACGACTACCGACGCCACTGAAATCATGTATTAGAGAGCTATATAGCAAGCCTCAAAAAAGCTGTAAATATCAGTCAAGAAGTACAGAGTGGGTCAGTCTGATTACAAAGCAGGGAGACAGTGTGGTCACATGAGAACACACGGAGAAGAGTTTGTCGACAGCAGAGACTGGCCTTCGTAAAGATCCGATTCCCTCCCACCACTCCTCTGCGTCGTTCCAACCATGCTACACGCCTGTCCCATTAAAAGGAAAGGCCTCACTGCGAACAAACAGTCCGAAGGGCATTTAACACTTATTCTCAAAGCCAGCCTCTCACTAAGCGCACGCCCAGCTCCGCACGCACGATGGAGAACACCTGAGCACAGCGTCGCCTACCAGTTGCTCGACACGCGGAACGCTTTTATATTGAGCCACGAACTGTGAGATGCTCTCTGCGATGCAGTGATGTTCTACTCTTTGACATTGGGCTTCAAGGGAGGCACATCCGCACGCTGATTTCACGCCTCCAGTGTGAGGACAAGGAGCATCAGCCGCCCAGTGCTTTCTGACTCAGGTGGGCTAAAGAAGAAAGCACTAGGAGCCTGGTCTGGAGCGTGAGGCACCCAGGCCCCCAGACCGCGAGAAAGGCTCACTCCAAGACTGTTATGACTTATTGTCACAGAGTGTATGGCATATGAAGAGATTGTCTTGAGAGGAACGAGCAGTGATATACCCACTTTGAGAGCACACAGCATCTCCATTACCATAAGCATTAGAGGGCAAACCGCTTATCACCATACTCCATGCAGGGATGGATGGAGCATTATTACTTCCTAGTTATCTTCGCCTGTTCTGCTCTCACTAAGTGAACTTTTTTGCTCTCCTCTTTTTCCAGTACTACATTTCATGTAACATGAGAGAGTTGGACTTTTGAAAGTACCCAAAACACTTGAGACAGATCTCATTACCTAGAATACTCCACTCAGTCCGAATTGATGCTTGTATATAATACCACATCTGTCAGTCCACCATATTACAAGAACATACTATCCTGTCTTCTATAAGTACATCCATTGAGAGAAATGCCCCTTCGTCGCGTCAGGATAGGACAGGTCCCCATTCGAGTATCTTGAAATTACACATGCGCACTGAGCCAACCACTCACAGAACCTCTGAGGCAAGGCGCCCTGAGCCGGTCCTCCCTAGAGGCGCACGCACTGCTTCAGGCAGAGTGAGCACGACGATGCGAGCTAAATTTCAACGGAAACAAGCCGTCATCAAATTCTGAGAGGATGTTATCTAGGCTGAGAAGCCTCATCCTGGCCCATGCGCGTTTCTGAGCAAGCACCTCCAGAACGGATACGCGGGCACCCTTACGAGCTACTACGTTTGCCTGGAGAGGTAGACAAGTGTGGGACTCTAATCCCATATATTTCATCGGAGTAACGTTCACACATCTGGGTGACACTTGAGGAAACAATGCAATTGTGTGCGCTAAGCGCACATATTATATATGTCTTTCCACATACCAATCTAATACACAGCAGCTATACCATACTTGACGTATGGAGCTGGCTGAGAAGCGCTGACCATCCAAGAGGTGGCAGGGAAATAGTATTGCACGATTCCACCCACCCATACTAGAGACGTTCATGTGCAATGAGAACCTACTCCTAAGCGCAGCATGAGATTTCTGCACGATAATTAGCTATAGAAGATCTAACAACACTGGAGTCGCACGACACAAACAATAGAGAGTACCTATACATAGTGAAGATTCCAGCTGACGCTGAGTAAAAACAACACGAACGACAGACATTCGATCACAACACAAAGTGACATTCACAACCGAACACCACTTGGCCTTATCAGAGAGCTATTTGCGTATAGTGCTTGCGCGTCAAGTGCGTACTCCAGCTATAGCCGACTGCGAGTGGGCTGCGAGACTTTACAGAGCTGAGCAGCACACACTAGAGGCGAAATCAAATGTCTAAGTTGTCTTGCACATGTTCGCGAGGTATCATATGACAGATTCGCATACCCGACAGGTACACAGCCCATAGAACAATATTCAGTACAAACTAACAGGCTCTCTGATCTTACTGACGTAAAGACCTTATCTAGAACACACAGGTACACTCTGAATTGGCGTAAAAGAGACCGCAGCTAGCAAGTAACTCTGGCATCGACCCGCAGTGCGCTCACTCCTGAATACTGTAGATGCCTATTTTTAGATAGAGCAGGACGACCAGAGCTAAGACTCTCGCATATGCATAAGTGACAGCGGCAACAGAACATGTATTGTACCTTCAATAATGAAGTGCATATTGAGTGAAAGGGATGAATTATAACACGAGGGGAAGAGAGGCAATCCACTTGCTGAGGAGAGCCATCTTTGCTCACTTGTGACATAGACAAGTAAGAGAGGATAGTTATCCTTTCAAACTTACTGTTCAAACCTCCTGCATTACGTGTTCTCTTCCTCTTGCTCGCTCATGCACTAAAGTACACGTGGCGACGATTCAAAGCACCCAACTGAAATCACAGACAATCCATAAAACAGTTAGAGTTATTGCCCACAAAAAGCACTACGTTCGAGCAAAATGGCGCAATAGGTGTCTACTGTAGTCAAAAGTGGCGCTAACAATGCAATGGTTCTAATGCGGTTTTTTTAGTTTTTTCTCATCTAGATCACCACTTATCTTCTATTCCGGTTAAAGTATTCAAGGCCATAAAATGTGAAAACCCTGTTTTTCGGAACCACTTATCACCTTCTGGACATCTACACCATAAACATATCATTCATGAAGCACAGTAGAAAAAGGGGATTTCTACCAAGCCAGGGCCGCACTACGCCTGGCTAACTGGTGATGAGTTCCTGCGAGAATTGAGAGGGCTGAGAGCTAAGTGTTGCCATTTGATGGGGCCAATGCACAACAACTATAGTGTGGGCTGCAGTTGTCGACCGCTCCCACACACGCAGCTGAGCAGACACACTACGTGGAGCATTCGATAAGAGAAATAATGTAGAGGGGGCGAGAGATTAGTGGATTTGAGAGAGGACTTTCATAAGAATGGTACTGGCTCGAGCGCTCCGAGTGAGGGACCTGGCTATGATGCAGCAACACACTCACAAGAATATACTATCTGATTTAAATAAACACAGTGCAGCCTAGTGTCAATTGCCTGTTGAGCTCGTATGATTGAGAGGAGTATTGATAAAAAAAACTGAGAGGAACCGGAAGAAGCATCAGAATTACCTCTCACGCACGCCCCATCACCCGCACAGCACATCCTACACTCAGCACATGAGGAATGACTGCGCGGTGCCTGCATAGGGCTCCTACACACGTCTAGGTGTATTGGCCACAATGCCGTGAGCTCATGCAAGGAGAGATGAGGAAGTCCACAGGAAGCCGTGGGTTGAGAGCAAGATAGTGATGCGAAGGGGAGAAAATGCAGTGCCACAACAAAGTAGGCATAGCTAGTACGGCGCTGAAGAAGTCTAAAGTAGGAAGCAAATACCAAAAAACGCTCGCAGACACCAAAGTACCTCGAGGCCTAGGGAAATGGAGCACTCGGGAGAGTAGCATAAAATGCTCTAACATGCAGAGATAGTGCTATCAATTTCTCGCATTGAAGCTTATTTACCCAGTACACTGGAAGCTAATGTGATTCTCAGGGCCAGCTGTCTATAGTCTGTGCCAATAGGCAAAGTTCCGAGAGGTGGCCTAGCTGAATCAGCGAGGAGGAGTGCAGAGTCTTCGTATTCCTGCCATGATGTACTGTTCTTTGCTCGAGGGCTTCCTCCAACATGTGCACAAGGAGGAGCTTGACGTGAGTCACTTATGCTTGGAGAGGCAAGTGCCTTATATAAACCATGAGATTATGTATTATGACGTGGGGTCGCCGATACTGACGATTTGTGGGCCAAACCCGAGCTGTAACTGTGTACTCGTGCATGTTTGGATCAAACGCAAGGATCAATCGCAGGAATCCCAATACTCCAGGGCCATTTGTCACTTGTCTTTATCTTTTAAAATACAGTGACCAAACCCAGCTTTCACAGATGCAATAAACCTGAAAGGCTGAAGTCAGGAAAAGGGAGAAAGAGAGACATGACAGCAGAAGAAGGTAGCTCAAAATTCAGATGCGAAGAAGGAAAAAAAACTGGCCGGAGCATCCCAACGTCTCTGTTTACAATGAAGAGAGCCTGGTCATTAGGAGGGGCTGCTCAACCACAAGGGTTCTTGGCCGCCAGCATCCCTGAGGAGAAGCGGGAGAGAAAAGCGATATGGGAAATAAGTGCACAAACCAAGAAGGCGAATTGAGGCTGGGCAGCAGGGCCAGAGCAACGGGCCAAGTGCAACTCTAGAAATGGAGCGTTTTTAAGGCCAGAGGCACCAAGGGTCACAAACAAGCCTGTGCAGCTCTCAAAGATCTGCTCTGCATCCCACGCGATGCAGCTGGCAGGGTGATCAACCGGCCTCGGAAGGATGCAGGCTTCGAGTGTGTGAACTGAAGGCTTAAGATACGAGTTTACAAAGCAGCGTTTTTCCATTTGTGATTGTGCCCCAACACTCAGTGGTGAACCTCCGTACTTCACAGACCAGCCCTAGTGCACACTGGTGTCACCATTTAGAGCCACAGAAAGCAGAGCAATGCAGCTGCGCCATTTCCCCTGATGGATTTGCTTTGGTCTCAGCCCTCCATTCCTTGCTCGCCCCACCATGCCCGCATGGCTGCTGCTCTTCAGCACCCTCTGTGCAAGTCCCCTGGAAGGCACAGAGGCAAAGTGGGGCCAGGGGGGCTCTGCTGCATCACTGGGACCAGGCAACATGGCAAAAGGACATATGGGCAGAACTGGGTTTGGGACTGAGCGGACTCCAAGGAGGGAATTAAGTGGAATAAGCCAATGGTTGGGAGATAGGAGGAATAACAAGAGACCGCAAAGAGAAGATTTCGAGCCACTGAAGTGTTTTAGACTTGAGGCCAGCGAAGCAGTGGATCCAAAATACTGAAATCCAAAGCACAAAACGACGCAATGACTCCTTTTTTCAGAGGTTCGCTTGCTGGTAATCCACCAAGAACCCCAATGCGGGCAACCACAGAGGAACCATGAAACAGAAGGACATGACTGCATCACCTTCATACAGCTTCTGGTAGGGAGGCAATGCTTAAGCAGATGTCTGAAGGTATTTTACAGTGTTGAGAATGGCTGCACCTGCAGGCAAACAGCAGTCACCAGACAACTGGAGACCAAACTGGTCTATGCTTGCAGGCGCACAGCTCTGCTCCTCAGAAGTAGCCCAATCCACTCCAACATTTCTTCATGAATGCAGAGAATGCAATCTCCTGAGCAGCACCCACACAGGAACATTCTGCCCTGCTGGGCAAAAACTCCTTTTACTCCCACAACACAAAAACTCAAGTCCAGCCTGCAAATCAAAGGAGAGCCAGCGGCCAAACACCACAAAACAACCACACCACCTGTTGACAAGGCAGCAGACGAAGCTACAAAAGGCATTTTTAAACTAAGAATAAATCTCAGACACAGCTGAGCTCTGGGCCTAGTCAGTTGCTGATTGCGTTGCTTCTCTCCAATAGACCTGTCTCTACTTCAGACTAACAGAGATCCCAGAGCACTTTGGCCTGCAACAGGGCCGATGCAAGCCTCCGTGTTCCACAGGCAGAGGGCACACATGTGATGTGGCTCGCGTTAGGCTGAGCAGGATCAGATGATCGGTGCAGATCCACGATGCCGAGCAGGCAGGCACAAGACTGGTCAATGCAGCCCAACAGTTCATCCTTTCCCTCTGTCTGAAGTCAACCCACTCTTCCTGCACGGAAGTAGAAGAGGTGCTCTCCCTCTCTGAAGCCTCCCGTTGCTCTGCCAAGCGTTGTGCATCTCTGCATGGAAACATGGTTATAGCACATGGCAACCCCAGGGCAGTCGTTTCACTCACATACAACTTGTTTGCACAATCGCAAAAAACCAAACACGAAACATAAACTTTCTCGTAAACATGGCTGTTTTTGGGCTGCACCATAAGAACCAGCAGTACAATTCCAGTGAGAAGCCCCCTGCCCCGCAGCCGTTGGGAAATGCGCTGGCCACCACCCGCTGCTCCCTCTTGGGCACACCACGGGACACGTTTTCTCATGTTCCTCCACGTAATTTTATGCTGGCTCCAGACACTGATGAACCGCCAAGCGTCCCGGGCAGAAGGGGAATTGGCTTCCTCTTTTTAAAAGCTGCTGTTTATATTGCAATTATTAGCTTACCGTGATTGCTTTAAAGCGTTATCAGAGTGCGCCCCAATCTGCTTTCTTTTATTCGATTTTAGTCCACACCTGATATCCAGATTTGCTTGAATTGGAGAAATGCCTCAAAGCCTCAGGCGTGTTCCTGGCTGTTCGTCAAGCTCTTAAATGCCCACTCTACAAAGACTCAAGAGATAAAGAGCTTTAAGATTAAGATGGCTGCACTAAGAGGGAAAATGATAAATAATCACTCAGTCCACTGCGGTGAGCCTGGTGATCATTATACTGAAACAAGGGAAATGCCATTTAAAAATGTAAAAGAAACTCCCCATGCGGCGCAAAAGCCAAAGATGGTGTGTCTAGATTGGTCAAGGTTTAACTTTTGGAGAAGTCTCAGTTTTAAAATTTTCTTTCATTTAAAACAACAGTAAAGTATTTTTTCCACTCATTGGAAAAACTAACGTTTTCCTTTCAACAAGTCAATGTGACTTTGTTTAAATGTGAAATTAAGGGCAGCACATTAGACATTACGGGTGGACTACAGAAATAGTAAGAAAAGGGCAGAAAAAAAGAAACTTCTTCTAGGAGGCAAATAGGAGATCTGCGTCCTGTCCATCATCATCACGGCGGATAGGTGAAAAAGCAGCTGCAGGAACATTAACAGTTAGCAGTGACCATCGAGAGAGACACGACAACTACAAAAGAGCGACATGCCGCATCCCACGAAAGCGCTCTAGAGTTATCTATCTCTCGCATGCAAATTTATGTATGCATTTCCGTAGATCGCTAGCCAAATCTGAGAGACAAATGCGACTCGACGAAGAAGGCGAGCACATCGTCGGTAAGCTGATACAGGCACGATGAGAGCTATGAAAGCACGGTCAGGGAGCACCTAGACCTCACACGACAACCTCACTTCCAAGATAGATATAGTCTACGAACTCACTAATAATACCGCGACATGTAATAGTCAATGCCGTCCGGTACCTTCTATTAGGCTCGCCACCTACATCTCAGCACTACATTTCATTCATATCCTATAAGGACAAATTCGTACTAACATGAGATTCAAGGACCAAGGCTCTGTTCTTTTGGGTGTATAGAAGGAGGAATGCTTCAAATTATCCATCAGAGCATCGAGGCAATTTTCCCTTGCAGTCTCGTGAAGACTGTGAAGGAAATGGAAGGGTCCAGCCTTTGTTTTTGCATTTGAGGAACGTTGGAAGAAACTGGAAGATTATTTTTTTTTATCTGGCCCCATTCCTATCAAATATGCCTAAAACATCAAAGGAATTTTGTAGGGCTCACCAGTCGCAGCCCAGGCTGCAATAATATCACTCTTTGTATCTTATAGCAGAACGTTACCATTCCAGCGTGCCTTTGCCACTGGTGCTGTCCCACCATTGCAAATCACAGAGCTACAGTCAGTGGATTCAACAGAATCATCCACTGATGAGGAAGTGTAAGGCCTGGAGTGATAGAGGATATCCCTCCAGATAAAACAAAGTGTTCCCTTAGCCCCTCCTCTCTGCCCAGATCAGTGTCCAGTTTGACCCAGCAAACATAGGCAGTCATAGGAATAAATGGGTTTTGCACACCCTTACAGTTTAGAGCAGAACCTCTCCAGAGACTCTGGTAGGTACTCTGATGTGGCCATAGCAGACCAGTTGGTGTCAGTTTGACTAGCAAACACAAGTGACCAAGAAAAATAAAGCCAATACTGCTTAGCAGGTGCTAACTGCCTCACCAGTTTCTCCAGGGAGCTTAAGTGGGCACGCTGCTTGCTGGTGTTTGAGCAAAGCCTCATCCATGGCTCTGGTACTAGCAGCCCAAATTGTCTCCTCTTAGAGGCAGATCCACACACGTGTCAAATCCACAACAACGCCTGAACGAAGCGTCTGGAATCCCCTCCCCTGCTGGGTGATGGCCAATGGCTCAGGTGGTTCTGACTGGCATAGGGGACAGTCTCTGGGCAGAAGTAAGGAGAAGCTTCAAGCCACGGCCTATGGGATCAAAAACTCAGGTCAAATCCAGCTGCTCAAACGGACGAAAATCTACAGCAATTCCCTCAATGTTCCCTGAAAATGAACACCAACAATACATCAAATGCTCTTGGACAGGCAGCTATTCGCCCTGCATGCCTCCAGAAAGGAGCTAAATGAAGTACACTACAGGTGCTTGCTGTTAGCGACTGCAACAGATCTAAAGGCAAAAAAATAGATGAATGCTGTTCAACAGGAACCTGCTCTTGCTCCCTGTTTGTATAAACTCTCTCTCTCTACAAAGAGACTGCAATTCACAGAGATCACCCCAGAATCACAGAATCATAGGGGTTGGAAGGGACTCAGGAGATCATGGAGTCCAACCCTGCCAAAAGCAGGTTCCCTACACCAGGCTCTCCTTAGCGACTGTCTCACTTTGCCTCACTGCACTCCAACAAAAGGAAGAGAGCAATCCACTGTGAGATCAGTGGGATCAAGTCATGGTTCTACTAACACTACTGGTAAGAGCTGGGAAACTCGAAATTAACGCTCTCAGCTCAAAAACACAGCATAAACTCCAACTGCGAACTGCGGGTTATTTCTCCCCCATCCTCATGCATGCGTTTTAAGAGCTGAAAACACTGGCTGCTCTAGTAGCTTTCAGCAGCTAATAAAAAGCCTTGTTAGTAACATCTGGATACAAGAAAGGAAAACCTTGCAAAGAAACATGAGGCATTCAACAAGTTCTGCAGTGGGTTCATCACCAGTCCTTGAGGATTTGCTCTGATGTCCACTGAGGTGTTTTGGGTGTGTTTTTCCATTGACTCCCATTGGGCTCCAACCAAGACCTAAAGCCTCCCTGCTGTGTTTTGGACATTTATTTGTGTTTGACTGTAATAAGATCTTCATTTCTCTTTATTTCTGTAAAAACAATAAAGCCACAGAACAGGAAAGCAAGCTAAACCACATGCTTATCTTTGAGCATATCCCTAAACCCGTTTCACTTCAAGCCCTTAAATCTCTGGACCCACTGAGAGGGAAAAGTACACGCTTAAAAAAATTAAAACATGGCTCAGGGTGTTTGCTCACCATTAATGTGGCCCTGCTCTTACAGGGCCTAAG